>NC_081526.1:7005732-7043232 GCF_030273125.1 Centropristis striata
GAGAAATCTGAACGGAGACTTCATTCCACAAAATGTATTTAAATACACAACATGTTGATCCTAGTCGGATCCAGTTAAATATTTAAAAATCCCCTTCAGACATGTTTGAGATACATAAAAAAAACTTTGTCTGACACAGCTTACACAAAAGCCCCTGTTAAAAATGAATTAAAGTGCATCTACTCCTTCTTGCTCAGGGAAAATCCAGAATCTATGAACATGCAAATATTATAAAAAAAATATTTCACTGTTGAACACAAAAGTTCAGAAATGTCCATTACCAGCTTGTGTCAAATTCAAGCATTTTCAAGGTGCATTTTCAAGCTTTTTCAGCACATTACAGCTGAGGTAAACTATATTTATATACAATAAATACAGTATCAACAGTATACTGAATAATCAACTTCTTCATCACATTCAATAAGATGTTGTTCTGATATAAACAACTCAAATTGTTTGTGACAGCTTTCTACAAAAAGGTGACACATTTAACAGGATTCATACATTTAATTATCACATCTAAACTGTTAAACGCAATTACAAAGAAATTTAATTTTATGGAATTCATTTAAACTCAGAGCAATTAATGTACAGTTGTGTATTGACACGTTTTATCATCTGTTCATATTAACTTTGATTGTATGTTTTGATCATGATTATGTAATGCATTAAATGAATGATTGTATGCATTCCTAATCTTGAAAACATAACATAAAGTGAAGCATTTTCCAAACTTGTGAGTCTTTGTATGAACCCTGATTAAAGGAAAACACAAAAAAAGTTTCATGTTATAAAATGTGTCAGCAAGCAGTTTCAAGCACTTTATTCAAAACTCTTAAACTTTGAAAACACCACATTAAAATTAAAGTGTTTTGTTGTTGTGGATTTCAGTTAAGGAATCCTGCATATTGGATCGTAATTAGTTTCCAAATTAGGTGTTATAAATATCAAAGTAATTATGCTCATACATACACGTGTTAAACTCACTTTTAAAATGTAAAAAAAAAAACAGCCTTCAAGTGTCAAACTCTGCATGTGCAGAGAAACAGAGAAAGAGAAAAGAGAAAGTCTAACATCCAAATAAAGTAACAATAAGCAAAATAAATATGTGAGTATAGAGGGGGGCTTTAAAATAGTAACCACACACACACACACACACACACACACACACATTCTCTAATAACAGCCCTTTAAAAAGAAACACCTAAAACTGAATAAACAGCCTGCCGTCGTTGTTTAAATGTGATTGACAGGTAACATTATGTGAGCTCCTGTACGGACGTCATTCCTGCTCAGCGTGCACAATGCAGCAAACATTCAATCAGCTGCAATTACGACATTTACAGTACAATTTACTGGCTCTGAAACCACTTCCCCTGCCACTGAGCCGGCGGAGTCAGACTAAATAAATAAATAAATAAACAAACAGAACGATGATTCAAGAGGACTTGCAGCGTCATGTGCCACGCTGCTCTGTCCTGTCCTGCGCACATCAAACACTCGCCCCCTTCCTCCTTCTCCTCCTCCTCCTCCTCCTCCTCCTCCTCCTCCACAAGACTAGGACTCCTCCGAGTCCCCCGTCAAAAAGCACGTAGTCAGCACTGTCACTGACAGGCACGCAGCCAGCCCACAGGGGACACAGCTGACACGCAATCACACACTAACACAAAGACACACACTAATGTATAGCTTCCTCTACATGCACTCTGATGTATTTTCTGTGTCTCTCTCACACACCTCAGTGCTAAGAGCTACTGACAGGTGGGTACCAGCTCATACTGCGGCGGTGCAGTGTGGGTCCGCTGCTAGCTGCTCCTCATGGCCGCTGCTGTTGCTTTATGTTGAGTTGTGCAGCCTGCTCCTTAGGTCTCATCCTTTAATCTGCCGACCATGAGGTATTATACTGTAGCTGCGAGGCTGAGCCCGCCTGCCATAGGTGCAGGTCCCGGCAGGGTTAACCTGGATCAATACCGCATGCACACCACACAACATTACGAAAGCCCTCAAACTGTTTCCCTGCCTGCTTTTTTCCTGTTTTCGGCTCGTCTGTCTCTCATCGTCCCTCTCTCTCTCTCTCTCTCTACTTGTCTCACTACTCCCTCCAGCTCTCTCTGGAGAGTGAGCTTTACTTATTCACACACACATGAACGCACTACCTCTTCTCTCTCTCTCTCCCCTCCCCCTGTCTGCGGGGAAGTTCCTCGCTGAGAGTGAAAACACGTAAAGCAACTAGCAGGAGGTGAGTGAAGATTCATCTTCTGAGAAACAGGAATGAGACGAGAAGCCTGGTCAATAAGCAGCGTACTTTTTTTTTTTTGAGAACCCCCCCCCCCCCCCCTGCCAGTCGCAGCTGCTGTCGCTCTCCAAACAACGGCACAACAAAAAGCTTTTGGAGACAGGAAAACACACACTACGTTGCTCAAACACAGGTTGGAGAGCCGGTGCCAGGCCGGGAGACTCCAGCTCACACGTGCATGTGGTGGAAAACGAGTTTAATTAAAGCTGTGTGTTTGCTTTTGATCATGCTGCTTCTCTCCAAAAAATCACTCCTGGGAAATTTAAATCCTTTTCAAAAGATCTGAAAAATATCACTCTTGATTCATGTGTTTGATTTTGAATTTTCACTTTATTGTCAGTTGTCTTTGAGCGTATGAAAATGTTTATGTCTGTGTTTTTTTTATATATTTATTTTCATTTAAAACAGACTTTAAAAAGGGGGGGATAAAGAAAATGAAGCTAGCAATGCTTTATTTTACTCACACAGTATTCATTGAAATGCAACAAGTGGCAAGTGATTACTGAGTATTTTAGAGCTGAAACAAGCCAATTAATTGATTAAGTGATTGACAGGAAATTAATTGCCAACATGTGTGATAATCAGCTAATCATTTTTCAAGCAAATAAATTGAAGAATATGAAGATTTGCTGTTTTTTTTTTGTCTTAATTTATTGTAAATGTATTTATTTTTTCATTTAATTTGCTGTTGTTCAAACAAAAGAATAACTTTGGCCTTGGGTTTTTCTGTATTTTCTGACATTTTACACATCGGCATCGGAAAAATAATTAGTAATGAAAACAATGGTGAATTCGGCCTTCAAATATGTATTTGCACTGTTAATGAATGTAGAGATGTGGTGCTTAGGAATAATTAATGTGAAAAACAACTGGAAATGAACCACAAATGAACAGTTTATCATTATGATTGCATTTAAGCCAATTTAAAACATCACAAATAAGTAATGCCTCTTTAAAACAAAGCAAAATATGAAAGGAATTAAAGGAAAACAGAACCATTTACAGATAAGAACAAATAAAAAGATTAAATTAACAGCAAACAAACAGCAATTTTACACAAGTGAGTGAAGTGTAGTAAAGTAAATAAAGTGCGGTAACCCTGATAAGCCATCAAGAGATTAACAACACGGTGGGATTATCTATATAGGACGCACTTGTGTGGGTTGGGGGGACAGTACAAACGGGTTTAAGGTTAAAATTACATCAATAGGCAGTTCTCAGTATTAGAGGGGCTGGATTATTTTTTACTGAGTGCAGAGGGTGAGAGTGGAGGGGTGTAAAAACAACACGTCACTGTTTTCTTCACCGTCATCTGCACTATAAAAGACGTTTTTATCATTTATGGGCAGCCAGCTCTACTACGGGTGGAGTGAAATGGATAAGTGCCTCCGATACATTAATCCTTAGAAGTCTAAGCATTCACAGTACTTAACCCTTTGGAGTTTGGGGTTATTTTGTCGGTTTTTGACTCCTTTTCATTCTGCCTGTATATAAACCACTTAAACATCTTTACCGTGACGTGTTGGTATCATTGTTTTCAGCTCAACCTCACCTATATAATCTGATTATATTTTAATTTTTGACTTATTGGATCAACGTTTTGAACACACAAAAACACAAAAAAATACAAAAAACACATAAAAACATAAAACATGAAAAACAAACCAAAGACACACACGAAATTACAAAAAAAACACATACAAACACACCAAAAACATAATAAAAATACAAGAACACACAAAAATTACAAAAAACACACACAAAAAACAAAGAAATTACAAAAAACACAGATAAAAACACAAAGACATTATAACAAAACAAATAAAAATGGGCAAAAGATTGCATTACAAATGCTAAATGCACAAAGCTAAATTAGAAAAATCTCTGCAAAAAAGTTAAATCATGTTAATACACTTGGAGTGTCCTTTGCTAAAAAAGGGGTTGATGCATTAAATTGGACATGGAAACTTCTAGAAAAGCCAAAACTTTAGAGTTCAGCTGACAGCAGGGCTCCATGCTGCTGAAGTTTTTACACTGTGACGTCATGAAGAAGTCGTGCTCCGGCGCTTTTGTGGACTCCAGAGGGTTTATTACATACGTAGTGCTCCTCCCAAAACCTTGAATCATCTTGTGTCACGTGACTCACAAGTGGCTGAAGTGGCATTATCCCTGTCAGACTTTAATCCTGCGGCTAAAATGGCTCCAAATCCTGACCTACTCTCTGAAATGAGGCAGGGGGCTTGAGAGGATGTCGTGCTTTGTGTGTGTGCTGTGTGGGAATGTAATATGTAACCTAATTCAATTATCGGGGACGCTCACAGGGTTGTCAGCCCCGATCAATATGCGATAAATACTTGAGTAAATATCCTGAGTTAACATCGATACCTCAAGTTAGGAAGCCGGAGCTCCACTGCAGAGGGGAGCGGGTGGAAATGCCTGTTGTGTGGGCAGCATTTAAAGTGAGACAGAGAAGGCGAGGGAGAATTATTGGTCATTGTGAGAAAGCCTGAGGGAAAGGTTTGTTGTTGGTACCTCTTATATATATGTGACTATACGGCACTCGGTAGAGCCCAAACGTCTTCCCGAGCCGCAGCCATTCTTCTACTCGCAAAAAGCTGCAGCCTCCGCATCGCTTTATGTTTGTTTATTGTTTGTCTTCCAGGTTTGATTTTCTGACAAGATCCTACCGTATGTGAATGCAACAGCACACAAACACAGCAGAAAGCTTCCAAACAAACACAACACACGGGGCACCACCTGGGGCTCAATATCAAAGGATTAATAACAATTAAAGACAGGGTCTTGTTTTGCTAGACAGGATATTCAAGGGTGCAGTCCACTAATTTAACAACTATTTCCAGCCCTACTCGGGCTTACGACTCTCCTACGCACAGAAACACCAAAACAAATCTGCAAGCGTTTACAGGCCGGCTGCTTTCATCATTCCTGGCAGAAAACACACAAGGCTGGTTCCCCTCTTTAACAAACACCCTGTCTAAGTTGAAGGGGCTATTAGGAGTGAGGGCTGACCTGAAATCCTGACTGCTTATTCTTTAAGACAGCCACAACAAAACCACACCAGCAAGTCAGTGTGAAGGCAGACCTGAGCACAAACAGAAATAATAAGATAGCTCATCATAATCTCTGGAATCTCTCTGGAGAAACATCTGAAATGGTGCACTGTGGACTTTATTTTTATTGGCCTTTTTCAATAATAAAAAACATTACATCATGATAAAGTCGGCCTTGCCAACAAATACAGTTTCCCATTAAGCAAATGAGCAAGTACATGAAAACATAGTAATTAAAACTGAAGTGAATTAAGGTTGTGACTGACAGTCATCAACATCGCGATCTAAAAGCCTCCTGTCTCAGTTTTTTAGTCCTGATAATTGTGCTACTAACGTATGTTTTTGCAGATTGGGGGGTCAGAGGTCAGATGGTTGCCTATTAAAAAACACTGACACATGCATCACTAATAGGGAGGAAAAGAAGCTGAAGCAAAGAATGCGTGAGTAGGTGTAGATGGGTTGCAAATGGGCTTCAAATTGCGGAAAAAGAGAAAAAATAGCAATTAATATCCAACATATTATATATATATATATATATATATATGCAAATTCTGTAATCTTCACCAAACCCTAAAGTCAATGTACAGATGTTACAGCAATTATACATATTATTATTATTATTATTATTATTATTATTTTCATAATATAATTTCAGTTTCCCTGCCCCCACTCCAGTATTTGTCTTTATTGATTACTGCCAACATTTTGTTGTAAAGTAGGAATAAAATATTTTTTTTACCTCTTTCCATGAAATGATTGTGACAATCATGATTAAATGTAAATCATCTCAAACTTTATTAATCAATTTCTTCCAAACATATCACAAAGAAAATGAAACCACAATAAACAGATGCTTGTGTCTGAAAACAAAATTATTCCTACTTTATGGGCAATCATGTATTTTTTGGGAAATAATATTTGAACTTTTTTATTATTAAGCCACTGCGGAAGTGCCTTAAACCTGCATTCTTTCTAAAAGCCAGCAGGGGGCCACTCCACCGGCTGCAGGAAGAAGTCAGATTGTATAAAAGTCAATAGAAAATAACTTAATTCTCACTGAAGACTTAAGACTTCAGACATCACAGTGGCTATTTTCCCATTACTTTATACAATTTATGAAAGCAACACATGCTAATAAATCCTCTTTTTTCCATCCTACAGTCTATTGTTGCACAGTCACTCTTCTTAGTAATAATATTACTTTACAGCTTTTGCCAGAAGGGGATTATCAGTTTTATTATCAGACTAAACATGTAAAGAAATGACCAGTGTTCTGAAAAGCAAATCAGAGCATTTGATTGGTGGCATTTCTTTTACTTGCACTGACGTTTGATCAAATCAGAGCCCGCCCGTGTATGTGTGTGTGTGTGTGTGTGTGTGTGTGTGTGTAATCATGTGCCTAGAGCGCAGGGATACAGCAGCTTTGATGATGTGCAGCGATGGGAAGGAAGCAGCGATACTGTAAATGCTCTACAAATGCCCAAAGTGGCCGTGCATCTATCAACTAAACCCAACACAGGAAGAACAAACACACGTCCTGTTAAATCAGACTTTTCTTCAAGCGCAGCATATTTGATGTGTCGTCCTCAGCGTCCCCACATCTCCACCACTGTCTCTTTGACATCAAACTCGCCTTTGAAGCTTGTCATTCTATATCTCTGTAATTTATTCTCCCGCAACGTCAAGCGACCGGAAACCGGCCTGCCTGGAGTCACTCCTTGCACCACTTAAAACGAAACCATCGCGGCAACCATCTCTGAAATGAACTGTTGCCTCCCACTTGGGGGACCAGCAGGAACACAGAGGCACTATACAAATACACACATATGCAATGACACACACACACACACATACACACACACAGATGTCTACTGTTGTCGAAGAATTCCACTAACGGTAACCACGACTCTGCTAAGAATAAACTGCTTGTCTCTGTTACACTATCTGATAGGGCGGCTCACATTCAGCTTACAGTACATAACATAGAGTTGTACGCTATTTACACCACGCTCATGCTAACACACAGCCGGCTTCATTCTGCGCTGCCACGCTGTGCCAGGGGAGCGGTGACATTGTGAGCTAGAGGGAGGCGGCGAGAGACAATGCACGCAATCTAGGTGGTACGCATGACACGGTACGCTGACACAAAACATGCAGGGAGGAGGAGGAGGAGGAGGAGGAGGAGGAGGGAGGACAAGTACTGAATGCTGCAGTGGAAACAGAGTGTGACTCTCCTTGGAGCGAAGAGGTGAACTGCAGCTGCATCTAGTGGAATTCACCATTAATTAAAACGAATTCACCTGTGCAGAAAGAGCGTGCTGGTGTTTAGTGAAAAAAAAAAAAAAATAGAGCAATCTTACAAGACCCCATTAACTTTTGCAACCCTCCAACAAGAACTCATGCATGGCTGCTCCACCATCAAATATTTACTATCCTGGTGAGCTGAAGATGTCCATGTTTTTGCCTTTGGGTTTTTTAACAAGATCGCACTCTAGCTATAGGAGCAATCCTTCAGTTTTAATTGGATTTGTGTCAGTGTGCGCTTCATTTAACCTGACAGCGACGGGCAATTCATCAATCAGTGTCATAATGTTGTTTGCATGCAAGAGACAGAGGTGCTGCAAATCTGGCTGAGCAACCAATGTGTTGGAGACAGATGGCGACGAGGAATATCATGCTAAACACACACGCCCCGTCAATCAATCACTCGATCAATCCATCGGCTGGTATCCTGGCAACCCGCACGAACATTTTGTTGTGATGTTTTACGCATAAAAACATTCAGAATGGGAACATAACAGCAGGAAAACCTCAGCGCTGAGATAGTACAGTAGAGCTGGAGCTGCAGCAGCTACTGCACCCATGGGAGACCCTCAGTATAGACTGCTTAGAGAGACACACACAGATTGAACACCTCACAATAAAACATTCAGCGCCTCCGGGGAAATATTAGCCAGGGGTCAGCCAGACAACAACTATTTACAAACTGTTCTTTCACATTGTGTTCATGCTGCCCCGGTGTGTGCAGCTCTCTGCAGCGCTGTATGATAATGCTCTGCTGCAACCTGACGTTTGTGTGATACAATCAAAAGGAGTCCCAGAGGGTCCTCCCGTTCCCCCCGCAACTCCATTCCTCCTCTCTCTCTCTGTCGCTGTCTCTCCATCACTCTGTTTCTGTTTAACATACATGCGCTGTCTCTGCCTCGCGCTGCCACTGGCTGGGTATTGGCATGTGCCGGGTCACTTGGCAGGGAGGCAGATGGAGCCGACCTACTCTCCAGCACCTGCCTGGCCCACATTAGCCGACACATCTCTGGGCTCAGCAAATCATAGTCAGGCTCAAGCACAGCTGTGTAAAACAACAGGCTTCATGGCTAGGGGTGCACCATATTGGACTTTTTTGCCGATATCCAATATGCCGATTTTTTTACAACTCATTTAGCTGATATTTTTTTCCTGCACAACTATTACCAAGCTGGGCAAATTTGGCCAATTTCCCAATTGACATAATAAGTAAACATAACCTGTGTTCACTGGGAACATGTGAAAAGTGCAACTGTACAGCAATTAAACCCAAATTGAATAAAACTACATGTACCTTACAGACTGCTGCTTAAATTCAAATTTAACTTAAAACAGGAGCCCAATATGTGATGACTCAATCTGCACTGTGCAAACAAAATCACAAAAAGTACAAAGAATATCAGCAGCTTAAGTCCCTAATAGGGTTGTCAGAAGTATCGATACTCAAAAAAGTATCGATACTAAAACGTTGTATCTGGATACAATACTCATTTTCAAAAGTATCGAGTTTCTGAAGCTTGTTATCATAGTTGCAGTTTCTTTTTGCACAACTGTTTTTTATTATAAATATTTAACCGGTGATTCTGTTCATTTTTACATGTTGCATTTTTCTTGTTAATAAAAATATTTCTGTTAAATTTTGGGGTCTTTGTTTTTATCCTTGTGGTATCGAAAATGGTATCGAGTATCGAATAATTTCCTGAGTATCGGTATCGAGTTGAAAATTTTAGTATCGTGACAACCCTAGTACCTAATCAGAACATAAATAAACAGGTGAGCTCAGACTACACTGCACAATTCTATAAGCTACAAACAAGGTGCAACAGAGAGGTGATGTGCACCCCATTATTTAATCACTTTATTATATCGGCGGATTTTCAAGCCAAAATCGCCCGATACCGATAACGTGCCGATAATATTGTGCATCCCTATTCATGGCAGATACTAAACAGTACTTCTGGTGAAACTAGAGGACAGCCTGCAGACACGGCTCAGTGTTTGGACTGTGGCTGGTGAACTTTATAAAATGTGGACAAATAGACAGACATTTAATCATCAAATAATGAATAAAATGATAAGAGTGCAATTAAAAAAACTAATCAAACACTGAACAAGAAGAACCAAAATAGTTCAACAGTTATGGTCCACTTACAGAGAGACTCTACAGGTGAATAGGGTAAAAAATTAAACTAATACACTGTAAAACCCAACTTGTTGTTTCAACTTAAATATTTGAGTTTCCAGGCTGCGAAATAATTTTATGTCAAGACAACAAAGACAATGCAGTTAACTCAAATGACTAGTTTTTTAAGTTAAAATGACTTTTGCACAAATCTTTGTTGTATTGAAAAAAAGTTATGATGACAAACAAGCAACATTGGGTTTTTACAGTGTAGATAAAACCATTAAACACCTTTAGTTCATTCCTTTTTTTATATATATTACACATTTTCTAAGAGTTTTTTGTTTATGTCATGTTTTTATTTTGACAAGAAGTCAAAGGTTTTTCCAGAGTTTTTATTTGTCACTTTATAAACCATAAAATACTGTCAACAGCCTTGAAAATCTCTTTTTTGTCCATGTATTTTAGAAATAAAATGTTCAATAAATAACACTGTGAATGATTCATAAACAAACCCTTTGGCAGAAACCTTCAGAACACAGATATAAATGAAACTGGAAAGTTTGGTGCAGGTTAGTGCTACACAGAGTGGAGATTTCTCTTAAATTCTCATTTTAAAAAAACAGCCTTGGCATATGAATTGTAGTATGTCAAACATTCACAGAATATGTATGAAAAGGGTTCACAGATTTAACTAATAGAGATCAACATGAAAGATCCCCAGCTCACTACTTACATGACTTACAGTCATGGGAAAAATTATTAGACCATTTTCTTCCTTCAATTTCTTGCTCATTTTAATACCTGCTACAACTAAAGGTACATGTGTTTGGACAAATATATTGATAACAACAAAAATAGCTGATAAGAGTTTAATTATAGAGCTGATATCTACATTTTTCATGGTTTTCGTGAAAATTATTTTGGTTATTATCAAGAAAACCATGTTAAATGTCTAGATATCAGCTCTTAAATTAAACTCTTATCAGCTATTTTTGTTGTTATCATTATGTTTGTCCAAACAAATTAACATTTAGTTGTACCAGGCATTAAAATGAACAAGAAACTGAAGAAAACAAGGGTCTAATAATTTTTTCCATGACTGTATATCCGTTTTTTTTGTATTTTATTTTTTAAGCAATATTTTTTGTAGTTTTTCTGAAATGATATGTGTATATATACAAATGAGGGATCATTTAATGCTACATTTAAATTAAAATAAAGAAGAAATCTACACATACAACTAGAGAAAGTGCAGTAAAAATAAGCACCTAAATATGTATTTGGGATGTTTTGTTTCCACTACCAAAAATACATGTTATGGTAGCAAAATAGACAAAAATCTACTTTTTTAAAATCAAAACAAAATAAAACTGTGTTTTTGTCTGTTGTGACACACCTTATTTCATTTTCTTGCCAAGAGTGAGATGAGAAGATTGACACTTATCTTTCATTATCATTTCTAGAGACTTGATTGTGCATTTTCACTATGCAGTGTACAATGGTTGTGGTATGTGGTTTATAGAAGCAGCCACATCATTCTATATTATCATAATCTGCATCTATACACCGCAAAAAAGGGTGTCTAAAAACAAGATAAAAACACTAAATCTGAGGTAAATTATCTTGCTGCATGGACAGATAATTTCACTTGACTTCTAGAAATTTAGAAATAAGCATGTTGAACGCTTAAAATAAGAAATTAACTCTTAAAACAAGATGAATTATGTAACACTTCTAAATCTTAAGATTTTTTTTATCTTGGTAAGAAACAAATAATTGTCAGGTCACTCTGCTCGGGCCAGTTCATCGCTGCTGGCAGCTTTAATTTATCTTGTTTTAAGAGTTATTTCTTATTTTAGGTGTTCAACATGCTTATTTCTAGATTTAACAATCTTAATATAAGAAATCTTGTCAAGTGAAATTATCTGTCCATGCAGCAAGATCATTTCCCTCAGATTTAGTATTTTTATCTTGTTTTTAGACACACCGTTTTTACAGTGTATCTCTACATGAAGGTTCCATCTAAATATGTATTCATTTATGGATTTTTCTTATACTTTGTATCTAGAATGGAATACAATAGAATAGCCTTTATTGTCATTGTACATAGCACAACAAAATTAAAGTGTAACTCCCATTTGCATAAAACAAATTAAGCACAACAACACACAAGGTTTAAGGACAATAAGGTATAGAGGTATAAAAAATATAAAATATCACAGCAAGAATCTGTGTTACTTTATGATGTGTGTTGCTGATTTCTGTTTCCGTCCGTCTGAAACCCAAAGCCAGAACTCCTCCTGTTTGTAAGCAGACTTATCACAGTGCACTGTAATAAATTATTCTGTAGTCATTTCATGTTACTTAATATATTTGATAAAATGTATTAAATATAAATGTGTCCTTGATTTTGAGGCAGTTGTTTAAGTAACTTTAATATAAAAAATGTTTGAGATGGAATCTACTTATTTTGACCACATTAAATATAATCTTTATGCGTATGTAATTCTAAATCAAGATAATTTTGAATGAATCCAACACAATAGAATCAGTCCGGCTGTAAAATTACAGTAAATTACTGGCAGCAGTTTCGCCAGTAAGTTACTGTTAAATTTACAGTACATCTACTGTATTATAGAAATACAGAAATAAAGGAAAAAAAATAGCGTGACGTTTAAATGTTTAACTTTAAATGATGTTACAACTAATCCATGAAAGCTCTATATTAGTATTACTGGGAAAACAACACATTGTGATTATTTCAGCCCAGACTAAAATGAAATACAATAAAACTTTTGTTCTTTTCCAAAATAACGGCTTTATTTATCCGGACATGCTCAGCTGAAAACCGTAAATTCCTGTAAAAAATATATATTTTTGACCATTGGAATGCCTGAGCAATCATGATAACTCCCACAATGCACCTTGGGATTGCAATCTGTAGCACCTTGGGATTGCTTTTAACAATGAAAAGTGCTTTACAAATAAAATGTATTATTATTATTATTATTATTATTATTATTAATGCAGTTTTCACAGCAATATACTGTACAATCATAATACAGCAAGTTACTGTTAGAATTTGACTGTAAATTTACAGCAAAGTCTCACAGTGTATGTTTATCTTTTTTTACACACTGTAAAAAATGTTTGTAGAAATTACAGTAAAACACTGTCAAATTGCATCAGGAATGGGGCGTAAAATTTAAAATTGTGTATCACCGTAGTAGACACTTTTAATTACCATAAATCAAGGAATAGTACAATTTTTACTTTTACTGTCATGAACTGTAGGAAACGCACAGTTTTGCTATAAAAATATAACATTTTCATGTAAAGTTAATGGAGATTTGCCATGATGTGTGAATGAATGACACAATTACCTTAAAAATTAACAAGAATATTCAGTCTAAATTAGTTTTTGCTGATATTTAAATTTACAGTAGAAAATCCCCTCACTGTATTTTTTACGGTGAAGTTCTGGCAACCCCAGCTGCCGGTAATTTACCGTAAATTTAACAGATTATTTTTTTACAGTGCAGTGTGTGCTGTCAGAGGGGCAGAGCCATTTCAAGCCAGCAGCAGCCTCACACAGCCAGCCAGCCAGCCAGCCTCCCTGACACTGGAAAGAAATGCTGCCCTCTATCAGCGGTGCTCATTCTCCCCCACGCAGGAGCACACACTCACAGCGAGAGAGGAGAAGCATGCGTGTGTGTGTCCTGCACACATCTTCTGACTCGGAAGTCTTCTCCATGTTTTCCTCTTCCGTCAGAGACAATGTGAAACAGAGGAAACACAATGGCGGGACTGTGCTCCAGGTTGTGTCGGGGGCTCAGCTGTGTGAAGATCTTACTGTAGACGACTTGTTCTTTTTTGAGGGGAGGGGGGTTTCCCACATTTCCTTTGCATACATATGGAAAAGGGTGGAAATGGTGGTTCCAAGTGGGTTTATGAATAAGAAAAGGTCACAAAAGGGCTGCGGCTGTGACATAGACGGACAGCCCACTCAGCAGTTTTCTCTGCCGCACTTGTGGGAAGAAAATGAGCGCTTGAAGGTTCCGATGAAGCAATAGCTTCACACAGGCATTTTTATTGAGGCACCTTACCAGGCTATGTATTCTCCGTCATATAAAATCAGCACTCTGACCACTGCACCGCCCATAGCGTGAGCCACCAACACATGGCTGGACGGCAGGCCGGGGCTTGCAGCTATAACCGGTAAGCAGTCTTCTTCTCTCCTGGGAAATGAGTGGAAATTACAGGGTCCCCCCCATAGAGTTCATAACAAATTTAAGCTGTAATCATAGGATTGTGACAGTGATATCTAAAGATATTATAATGATCACTTGTAGGGTGGATCTCAGGGTGTTGAACGCTGCAAAATGTAACTTCTGAATGTTTTTTTTTGTTTGTTTTTTTGCAGCATGCGTGGTGTTCTGTACACTGGAGGACTTTGGGTTCATTTTCTGAAAGCCTTCATCGTTCGAGCTCTCCTCCTATAACTAAGCAAAACACTCAAAACTGGTTCCCATGGCAACCTGGAAAACCTAACCTGGAACAGTTGGAACTGAATACAGCACTACCTGTAAACACACACTGACACACATATTCACGAGCGCAATGGCACAGTTTTGCTCCCACATCAAGGTGCTGTAAATGTCAGAAGAATGTATCTTTCTACATTTGCTGTTTCACAGAGAGATGACATAAAAAAAAAAAAGAGGAGTAGACACTCACGTCCAGATGGGCAAAAATGGCATATACAAAACAATCCATGCATATTTAATCACATTATTAAACCTTATCTGGAGGTTACTGGAACCAGGGACAGCTTGAATGGGGCAGTGTTTAAAAGATGGGGGTAAGCATGTTATGCCTGAAAATTTCAGAGCAAAGAAAATTTGACAATTGTGAGAATAGAGATGAAATATGCTTTGCAACACAGCATTTTAAAGTGTGATGCTGTTGGGCCAAACAAAGATAAAGTAGTTACGGCAAGAAACTGATTTGATCATCTGAAACATTACATTTCTAATGAATGTAACCCTGAGACTTATAATACAAAAATGATTTTGTCTTTATGTGGATAAGCAACTGGAGAAGTTTCATTATTAAAGTCGATTTGATCCATTTTTTACCCTCTCAGTTTCTTCAAATCTGTCTTTTTCTCACACTGAGCCTGAAATCTCCACTTCAGCAGCAGTTGCATACACCAAACTTTCCAGCTGCATCCCTATCTATATTCTGAAGGTTTTTACAGAAGCGATCGTCTATATATAATTCATAGCCTGACTTATAGAATCTTTTTTTCAAAAAAAAACACGGCGAAAAATTGTTTTTCAAGGTTATTTTCTCATTAAATGACAGAGACATGTCCAAAATTCACTCCATTTGACTCTAATTTGTTAACAAATGAAACAAGAAACTTGAATGTGGCTTTATCAAATGTTCAGATTTCTGTTATGCATTTTTTAAACAAGAGAATTCCTTGTTTGCCTTTTTTTTTACCATGAAATAAAAATTGTCTAACTGATCAACTGAGGAAATTTCATAGTGATGTTGTTACAATGTTTCCTCTATTCACTTCACCATGTGCACAGATCTTTCACTCTACATTTCTGTTGGCATTTGATGTTAATACAGGAGATTTATATATAAAACAAGCAGATTTCCCTGCTCAGAATCAGCCTGTTTGTGTCTGATTGTATGTGAAAGCTCGGCTCAGCTGATATCTGGCCGCTCCCTAACGGTGACACAAAAGGCAAATGATGGAGACGGAGGTTATGAATAAGAAAGGTTACAAAAGAGCTGCGGTTCACATCTATGACACAGCCACGAGGCTGAGCCTCCACGCAGCTTTTCACAGCTCTGCTGCATTTTTAAAACATGCCGGGAGAGGAGAGAGGCTTCTAGCACAATGTGAGGGTGTAGTTGCCCTTTAAGATCACTTTGGACAAAGTTGCATCGCTAGAACTCATTTAAGCACCAAATTTTTATGTTTAATTTCAAACAATGTGTCCATTCAGGTCGAGCGTCAACACTGTTTTGCATCTCTCTGGTTGTTTTTGTGTCTATATGGGCTATTTGCATTTCTTACTAATATTTTGTGCCTCTTTGTGGTTGTTTTACGGCCCTCTTCAGATGTTTTGTGTCTCTTTAAAGTTAATTTGTGTCTTTGTGGTTGATTTCTGCCTCTTTTTTATTGTCATTTTCTTCTTTGAGGTGGATTTGAATCTCATTGTGATGCTTTTTGTCTTTTTGTGAGACATTTTTGTGTCTTTTCATGGTTGTCTTGTGTCTCCTTCATTTTTGGCCTCTTTTGTGGTCATTTTGAGACTCTTTGTGATTGTTTTGTGTCTCTTTGTGACAGTTTTTTGTTAGTTTGAAGGCATCTAACTTTCCAGTTGCCAACAACAAGTGTAACAGTCACTTCATTCAGAGTTTCTAGTCGAGGGTCCCTGGGCTTGTACCCGATAGTCCCTTTCAGTAATCCATGCAGGATACTACTAATCCAACAACCTGTCACCTTCTGACTCTGGCGAGGACGGCCAATCAAATGTACGGGGGGCCCTCTCCCCCCCGTGGCCACGCCTCTGCCTGGAACGTTACAAGCTAAATAAAAGACAGAGAAATAGACGCGAAGGACTGATAGAAAAGATTAATATGACCATTTGACCTGGGTGAAGCCTCAGGCTGAAACATTCTTAGCTTGAGGCTCTCGGCCAGGGTAACAGAGCCTCTTCGCTCATACGATTGGCTGCATGGACGCACTACAGGCCCGTGGCTCGCTCTGATTGGCTGTTACGAGTTTTCGCCATATTAATTTCACCTGTTCGAGACCCATCAGAGCTATAAAGTTCCAGCAGGGTTATATGGTGTTGATATGAGACAAGGACGGGGTCTGGCTGTGTGAGAAATGCCACCTGCTGCGCCTCAGCTGCCCATCCTTACACATAAACCACACCCATGGGTGCCTATGGGGAACACGGGCACCCCGAGGGCTGAGAAACACAAGTTTACACTGCATCTGGCATCTAGCATCCAGCATTCAGCTGGGATTTTATAGCTTTCCTGTTTCTCCAGTGTTGCATTCAAGATGCATCTGAACATACATGTACACAACACTCAGATCCACATGCTGCACACACGCACACACACACACACACACACACACACTGAGCAACAGAGGGATATAGAAAAGGAAGGAGAGACAGAGCAGCTGTTACATCTTCAAATTACTTCCCAAAAAAAGAACTTGGGTACAAACTGCGCTACTCATAATCATTATATATAAATCATTAAATATTCACATGCAGCACATTTAATTCCAGCTATTCATCAAACCCTGCTTAGCTAAACAGCATCCTCAAACATCTGCTCCAACCAATGCCGGCTTATCCTAAAGGATTGGGACGATGTTCACACTCTGTACAAACAGAAGAGTTTAGTCTGAGGCACACCTGGCTCACAGGCATTTAAGAGAATATCAATGTCAGCACTGATATTGAATTTATTAAAAATACAGAAATAGTTTGGGTCAAACATGCTGTATTTTACTAGATTTACAAGACATTGCATTTATAATAAATTCAATTCTGACCGTGTGTACTTTGTGTTTTATTTTCTACTACCAGAAGCTGATTTCATCAAGCTAAAGAGAACACATCATCAATGACTTGTTCTGCAGAGAAAAGAAAAATGGCTTCAGTAGTTCAGTTCAAGGGGGCTTCACGCCTCTCATCTCTAATCAATGAGAGTTTATTTTACTTCTCCCATGCACCGTCTCTCCATTACTCTTATCCTCCAATAATCAAGTAGTGAGAGGTAATATGAAATGCTTAGGTCACAAATACAGCAAAATGGTTTACAAAGCATGCATATTGAAAAGAGCTAGACAAGGAAATAAAATACCAAGAATACATTCTGCATAATGCCCCGCATTAGCAGATATTTATTCATTTTACCACAAGGTTCATACAGCTTTCTAAGAGTGATTTTCAAGCACTTTTAAGGTATCTAAACCTTAGATTTCCAGACTCTCTCAGAAAACTCTACATTTCTACTGTAAATACAACTTTATAGCTGTTCTTGTTCACTTTGATTGTGTGTTTTGGCAAACAAATATGCCGACTGGATTGTTTCATTACACATATCTAAAAAATGTTTAGTTTAAAAAGTTGGTTTAGTGCTTGTGTCGATGAAACACCACATTATACTGAAAATGTTCGATTTTTAAAGTAATACATTCAAATTTAATCATATTCCTAACCTTGAGACAGCTCATCTTAAGCATTTTACAAACTCACCACCTTACCAGTGGTAATAATAAATAAATATATGATCGTAGGAGAATTATCTAGTGTGCTGACTCACTTCTCCGCTCGCGTCACAAATTAGAGGCAGGAAAGCACCTCTTTTATTTCCTAGTGGATCCTTTGTATCTCTCAGCATCATATCTGACAGAGAAACCACGTCCTGTATATTGTGATACAATCTGTGATTTAGTATTAACATAAAAATGCGAGACTTGGGACAATGAGCCAGAGAAATCCTCCCCATCCTCGCCACACCTTCCACAACTCCTGAGAGTTGATTACTTTACTCCTGCACACTGAGTGTAACTCTGCAGTAACATATTACTCATGCAACAGGTTGCAGTGGAATGTGAATGACAGCTTACTGAGAAATGAATCTCTACAGTTGCTGCTGTGATGCACATGCAAGTGTTTGTTAAAAAACGGAGATCCCAAGTCTCTGTGAGCTTTAAACAGGGATCCCACAGGTCTGATATAGACACACAATGAATTTACAATGCTCTTACATCTTATCTCGCTGCTCCCTTAAGCTATATACTCTGTTGCACTAGCGAGCCCGTTATCACTTCAGCTGAAAAATACACTTCTACACTTTCATGGAAAAGTTAATAATTGCTATACAAATCTCGGTGTGTTGGAAGAAAGGGCTGGAATTTAAATACTTCAACACATTCAAAATAAAAGCCTTTACCTGACTTTATTTCTGGAAGTGATAATGAGGAACTTTCTCATTTGGTTTAATTTTTTCACACCTCATGAACATTATTTTACACCAATTCAAAGCTAAATTGCTCTGACAATATTTTTCGCTCTTAAAAAGTGAAAAGACAGATGATCTGATGATCAAAAGCGACAATGCTTTTTAACCCTCTGGAGTCACCAAGCACGCCAACATTACACCATCTTCATGATGTCGTGGCGTAAAAATGCAGCAGTGTGTTTCCCTGCCATCAACTTCCCTCTAAAATACTGGCTTAAAACTCCATGCCAGTTTTTGTTTGATGATCATAAGCCAAGTAAAACTGGAGATAAAGTCAAATATATTTAGTATAAAAATATATAACTAGATCAGGGATGGGCAACCGCAAAGCTGCAGGGGGCCACAGTTTTTCATGGACACTACCACAGGGCCACATATAGGACCGTGCACTTAACCAGATATGATGAAACTGCAATTTTAAATATGTTTTCAGTGCAGTAACTTAACATATGTCATGCTCAAATGCATGTATAACAGTATAAATAGGAATACAAAAGGTTTGAAGCAAATAAAAAATAACCACTTACTGTGATTTCTTTTTTTTTTTTTACAGTGCAAGGACAGCAGACCAACATTAATTGCAAGATGTAATTTTGTGCATTTTTACACTGCACTTTTAAGATTTCATGCTCAAATGCATGTAGTTGTACTACGGCCCGTATGTGGCCCCCGGGCCTCCAGTTGCCCATCCCTGAACTAGATGTTATCCTCATTTTACCTCTTATATGCATCTTGTGTCCACATTTGCAACATTTTGCTGTGTTTCTTTGGTTTCAAAATGTTGATACCGTAAGTCATAGTGAAAAAATAATTATCCGGTCGCATAGGTGAGGTTGTGCAGATAAAAAAAGATACCGACATGACGTGGTAAACATAGTTTTAAGTGTTATATAAAGGCAGAATGAAAAGGATTCAAAAACGGCCAAAATAGCCCCAGACTCCAGAGGGTTAAAGACAAAGTTGAGAGACACCTGGGGCATCTGCTCCCCCTCTCCTCTCCTCTCTCCTACCAAACAGATCACTTTGTGTGATCCGTCCTCACAGACAGGTGAGGGGAGACGTGAGCAGTCAGGAGGAGGTGCAGCGGATGTGGCTTTAGAGGGGAGCAGTGCAGTGCCTCCTGCTATCACTCTGGACAAAACCGGAGTCTGAATTGGAGAGCTTCCTCTACACCCAGGATCAACTTGGGAGTATTAATGGATTCGGAGTGGATCAACTGATGGCTATCGTATTTCGCTGTTTTCATTCAGTGTGCACTGACGGCCCAACACACATGTGCATGTGCACCTTTGTGGTGCAATGCAGATGTTTACACCCATGTCTAAGTTTGAATCCTTTTGCAAAAAAAAACACCCTCTAGAAATCAATTTAGCGTCACCCAACAACAATAAGCTGCAAACTTAGATTTCTAACACAACAGTGTGTTTATTGTGACAGTTTAACTGAGTGTGACACCAGAGTTCAGTGACAAATTCATCGGCTGTTTATTTGAGCACATTTTCACTCTAAATGAAGTCAAAAGGTGCAGAGATATAATGAGGAGGATAATTCTGTCGCTATCAACAGCTAAACAAGTGAATAAACAAACTTGCGTACTTTTCAGGAAGTCGGCTTTAAATGTGTTAACACCACAACACACGTGCACTTTCACATGAGTAATATTACTCATTGATCACAGAGAGGGAGCACATTAGTCTCTTTGTCCACACCTTCACCACCTCACATGTTTGATAGTCAAACAACACTGCATATCGTTTATACAGCAACAATATCAATTAACACCACGTCACAGTGTGTTTCCTGCAGCTGCACGCTTTGCTTAACAAGGAAACTTAACAAGAATGAAGAAACTATTGTTTTCTCATATTAAAACAAGCCGCAATATAAAAAATACACAAGCAAAATGCAAAACACACATTTAGGCTTGTGAAGTTATAAATACACACTCTGAGTTGTTCTTCCAATCAAATTTAGACCAAAAATGAAAGAATTATTAAGTATAATTTCACAGAAATCGACTTTTTTTCTCTAATGTTTTGACCAGTTTTTGTATATTGATTATTTAATCACCAAATGATTTAACAGTTTATATTTCAAACCTACAATTACATAATAAGCTCAGGTGATGATAACAATTAAATAACATTTATCAGAGAAATGTTTTACTCACTCATTGAAAAGTAATTGATTAATTTTGAATAGCAGTTGTCTGTCACTGAAATACAATTAATATTAAGTAATCTACATTATTTAAACACGAATTAAATCATTTTGATAAAATGAATCCTAAACATTTCTAAAACTGTTATTTGAAATATGATTGACACAGTAGAACTAATTACTCACTTTTAAAAAACGCTTTTACACATAAAAATAAAAAACATTGTTTACTCCTGCTAAAATGACTCATAGCAAAATAATACTGCAGCTCACATCTTTGAAACTATTTGAATTATGAAAATATAAATTTATATAAGTGGAATCACATTTAAATAGGACATTAAAACTACACCAATTCATAACAGTATCTTTTATAGGTTATCAAGCTCACATTTAAAAAGGCCCAATCTTTTACAGAATAAACTCATTACCAAACAAAATGTGATTGCAAAGAAATATAACAAATCTCAAGTTTTGTCACATAATTTCACGGATAATCCTACTGTGCCTATTAGCACGCTGCAGATATTACACAACAAAACACAGGAGAAATATATAAACAAACAGCAAACAGCAGCTGAAACTACAGCAGCCACCAAGAAACACCAGCAGGCCTGAAGATGAGCTCACACACTGCTTTCTAAATGACAAAACAAAAACTGCTGATTGGTTCACTCCTTTAGCCCTCTCTCTATACTAACCATACATATATTTAAAAACAAACCCACAACAATACCTACAATTACCACCCTATATTATTATCTAAAAGAAATGAAATACAATTTCAGCCCTAAACCTGTATTATTAAATATAAAAGTAATTTCTCAATATGTCTGAGACAACTTGAATGTATTAAAATTATATATTCCTATAATTAATAATTTGCATCAGACAGGTCTTTATAAATTAAATACCATATTTACTGCAGGACGAAAAAATACGCATTTTAGGCTTTAAATTTTAAATCAGAGCAAATATTTCTGCAGTAAAAGACAAAAGCTTCAAATTAAAACCGTAGGAAGGTTTTAACATAAAAAGGAATTATCACCGTGGAAAAGCATTATCACAATATGGAGTTACGCCTCCACGTGTGATTTCGCCCAGTTTCCACTGACTCAAAATGAACACCTGTACGTGTCCTACGCTGCTCTCGTGTGCGCCTCACTCCTATGACGAAGGGTTTTTGCTTCAAAGGCCCGTTAAAAACACGCACACGCGTCCAGCAGCTCCACACACTGCCGATTGGACACATGCAGCCACATGTATGGACATTTGCTCCATCTGATTCCGCCCAATAGCCGTGCAGTGTGCAGGGCCATCATGGCAGCCATTATGAGGCTCTCCAACATTGCCTTGGCCTACGTGCACACTAACTGTGGGGAGTGGCGCAGGCTTTAACACCATGTTGCGCCTTGCAGCTTGCAAAACGCCTTCAGATCGAGCCATTTTGCGGGGAAACGACACAGCAGCTCGATCATTAGATACTTGAAAACATACAGATTTTTCTTAACAGCGTGGCACAGCATTAAAGGAAAAAAAAGCGAGAGCAGTAATGCAGGAAAGTGTAGCCTGCACTGAAGGGGGAGGACTGAGCTGGAAGCACATAAAGTATGGGTCACGTGTTCCTCCACAAGGGGCTTGAATATTTACCTTTTTGTCACGCAATGTAGTCTTTCCCTAAAGCCAAAGGCATTGTTGTGAAACAGGGTGGAGCTATACGTGAGTGTATAGGCTCCTAATGTGGAATGAGTTTATTACGCATTACGCACAAGAGGGGAAAAAAAGTAATTATTATTTTTATGCAATTAAAGCAGCTGGATTTCTTGTGTTTGAACACTGTGTGGACAAGCTGATACAAAAGCACAAAAATGTGCCAGTGGCCGTGGAGTTTCGAGTTACCCTATAGATTTACTCGCAAACCTTCCGCTCGCGCATTCCTCGCACACACACACACAAGCCGTGTTTCTCACATACATACACACACATGCATATAGTAACCAGAGGAGAGGCTCAGCTGATTGGTATGCAACTCATCGTGCATTGCAGTGTTACAGTCAATAATGAAAGCTAAGTTTATCGCTTACATACAGGAAAAAAACAGCCTCGTGGGGAAACAAATTATATATGTGCAGCAGCGTGTATGTAAAAAGTCTGATTACAACCCATTTGAGAGATTCAATTAAGATGCAATTATTACATATATGCAGTGTGTGAGTGTGTGTGTGTCCATGTTTTACAGTGGGATAGGCCTTGCTGCAGATCACGCGATATGGGAGCAGCCACCGTGTGTTCTGCGGATGTTGGGACTATAAAACACTTTCTTTGTCGCTTTCTTTTTCTAATCGTCATCTAATTACACTTCTATCGTCAGCAAATAAAACAACAACAGCTCAGTTAAAAATCACACACAGAAACCGAGAGAAGAGGGGAAATGTGCGTGCTATATTTCACAGCGGAAGCCTACAGGTCACACAGTCTGCCATGGGGCACAGTATAGGCGTATGACACAATGTGTGTGTATGAGAGAGAGAGGGAGGGAGAGAGAGAGAGAGAGAGAGAGAGAGTGTGTGTATGTGTGTGTGCGTGTGTCAGATTGTAGGCCTACCTTAGGTTTTTGGGAACAGAGTAGTCTACCTCTATCACCTTTCCGTGTAATTTAGCTTTACCTCCTGTAGGGACGAAAATTGATAGTGTAACATTAGCTGTGTGTCATGAAAGCAACAATGCAAGCTGGTAGGCCTACACAGCAACACTTTGAATCACTTCACCAAGTAGGTGCGTCCCCATTCAAACAGCCAACCCCTAAAAAAAAGTAGTCTCCGCGGGCGCGTTGCGCGCACGGCGGCGTATAAACTGAGTATGTTTGGATTAAAACAACCACACTGTGACATTTTGGGGGTCACAATTGAGGGGAATCGGCGCCAAAATGAAGCATGATAAGCTTTTATATAGTATGGGGGGGAAATGGGCAGCCATGCTTTCCACTCCCACAACCCTCACAGTGCAATGAGGGGTATTTTTTTTCTGCTCTCAGTAAAGAATGCAACATCAAAGAAGAGATGGTTTGAAAGGAGATTGACTTGTACTCTTTCTATTCTAGGTAGGTGTTTCTTAATTCTCCGTGTTGACCCAGCCGGGGTGTGAATTTGAAGCGCTCCTCGGCGAGGCTTGAACACGGGTTTTCGTTACTATTATGAGTGGCCTGGCGCAGCACGGAATTAGCGTCTCACCTCGTCCCCCCTCAGCTACCTGTTTATTAGCTCTTTCCTCCGGACCCCCATGACCCACCTCCAAGAAACCTCGTAAAAACATAGCCAGACATCAGAGGAACATGGATCTGACAAGTTTTCCGCGGTCGCTTCGCTCTGCTCTCTTCAATAAAATCAAGATAAAAAATAAGTGAAAAATAATTATGCCTACCCGAACCATCAGACCATCCCATACATTCCAGCGGGTGATTGCAAAGTAGCGCCCCTCACTATCGGAATCTCCAAAATATAGGTTATTGTGCGCGTTATTAGCGATACGACGGCTCGTGTTTTCTTTACGCAAACGGGCACTAAAGCCCTGAGTGTGTCCTGTGATCGATAAATTATCCAATTTTGTTGGAGCGTGCATGGCGTTCATCTAAACTCTGATGGCACACGGATGTGATCGCTGTCCCGAGCAACAACAACAAAAATAATAATAACACAAGCAAATGATTAATATTATACATTTCCTGAGCTATTGTGTTTTTAAGCTGATCTCGCAGTTGTGAATTTTCCCTGTCACCCAGCAGCAGCATCACTTATCAAATCCACACTTACCAGAAAGATTGTCTATAACCTTTATGGCCGAGTTCTGGTCCGGGAAGTCCACAAAAGCATAGCCGGATTTCAGTAGGACCTGGTCGGCCACTGGCAGCTTCCTCTCCCCAAAGAGCTCCTTCAAGTCCTCGACAGTGACCGAAGGACTTAAATTCCCAACATATAGTTTGTTCATGATCTGAAAGGAAAAATCTCGAAGGGGTATCAGATCTTAAAGAGTGAGAGAGTAGCGATTTTTTAAAGAGAAGTAGAAAAATTAAAAATAGAAATAAAATAAAAATGTGATGGGATTTTAAAAAACGCAGCAATCACCCCCCAGTAAATTACTAAACTATAGGCGACCCCCCAGCACCAACTCTGGCCCCGGTCTAACTCTTTTAACAGGGACTGGGGGAGAAAAAAAGTGTCGTTACGACGCTACTCTGGAGCCAACAAGCACCGCCTCTAAATAAAATCTCCCTTAAAAATCACAAGAAAAAAAATGTTTGGAGGTGCATGTGCATCTCCAGCGTAGAAAGTACATTGGGGTATGAAAGTGGCATGATGATTGATCACTGGGTACATTCAGCAAAGGGATGGGCTTAAAGGAGGCAGAGGGGTTATTTCATCAAATCATAATAAGGGCCGTGCCTTGGGTCCCTCCAGGCTGGGGGAGTGAAAAAAGGGCTACTGTGTGGAAAATCAAGTCGTTGTCACTGTACTTGTCGACCCAAACAGTGTCACTGATCCCCACAGTTTGCCTTTTATTTATTTATGAGCGACAGAGATAAATATGGATTTATGGAGCTATGTACGCAGGGGGTCCAAACCTCGCCATGTGTGCCTGTTAGAGGTATTATCCTATAATGAAAAAATAATAATAAAAACATATATTATATAATTTATGATGTTGTAGGATTTAGCAAACTGACAAAAAAAAGAGGGGAAAAAAATGCATTTCTTTTAAAACGATACAGAAAGTGAAACCTTAAACCAGCCATTCTTGTACATTCTGTCCTCCTGCAGGGAAATAAACATTATTGTTGTTGTACATCCTTATCAGGGGCCAGTGTTGAAAGGCTTCAGACCTGCAGCTAAAGGTGATGACACTTTCGCTTTGCATTTCAACCTGTGGATAGTGCTAATGGATCTGACTGCAAAGTGTAAAACTGAGCAAATATTTATTTTTAGATGCTGATAAGGAGACGTGAGGGGATTCCTGGCCCTCAGTTTAATCTGTGCAGGGGGGAGGCGCCCTCTATGCAGTGTCACTCAGCCAGTCTGAGCTCATACTCCAAGCTACACACATGGTATAGCTTCTTTTTTTTTTTTTTTACTTGTGATGTAGGTGTGTGCAAGGGGGCGTGTTTGTATAATAAACGCGTAAAGTAATAAATGGTGGATTTCAACGCAAAAGCTGAAATGTAAAGGGGCAGGGCTGTGGATCTGCATGGCGATGGGGGACAGGCTGCAGTGCTCATGCATGGATGTGTACCTACAGCAGTTACTAAGGGGAGGAGCCTTTGCCTACAGCACTTGAGTGTTTCTACATGTGACTGGCCTGTGCCTTGGAACATTACTGCCACCCTACTGTAGTGGAGAGAGTGCCAGCAGCAGGAGTGACCATTCCTCGCCTTGTTTACGTCAGTGTGTGAACAGAGGAATGTCCAAGCTGTGGCCTATTTACAAAACAGCTCTTTAGTTACTTTCCTGATGACATGCTAATGCAGTTGTTGCAGGCCTCCCTGCTGCCAGCCGAGACTCATTCAGAAGCCAAATAAATGACCCATTCATGTCACTTACTGCACTCTAGCATGGCTCTATTCATTTTTACAACTCCTGACACCGAATGTATGATTCATAAATTGAATAATATCCAGTAATTGCATTTGATTATAACCTACTTGCTTTTGCGTAACAATTTAACTTGCATTTATATCAGGTTTGTGAAGGCTTTTGGTACTTAGACTAATGCCTCTTGAAGCCTTCATCATCAATGTGAAAAAATAAAGTTTACAGAATTTATTTATATCCACAGCATGTTGACATTTTATATTAACTGATTGTTTGTTTTGATCATGATTGTTAATGAAACCTGTTAATTTTCAATAGTAAGGGATCAACAAAAGACTTATCTAGCATTTAGCTTTCTTAGCTCGTCTGGTGAGAACATTTTTACAAATTTTACAACATTGCATTTGATTATAACCTACTTGCCTTTGAGTAACAATTTAACTTGCATTTCCATCAGGTTTGTACAGGTTTTTGGTACTAATGCCTCTTGAAGCCTTCATCATCAAGTTTACACTGTCGCTGTAAATGCAATTGCGAAAAAATAAAGTTTACAGAATTTATTTATACCCACAGTTTATTGACATTTTATTTAACCAGCTATACATATTAACTGATTGTTTGTTTTGATCATGATTGTTAATGAAACCTGCTAATTTCAAAAGTAAGGGTTCAACAGAAGACTTATCTAGCATTTAGCTTTCTTAGCTCATCTGGTGAGAGCATTTTTACAAATTTTACAACATTGCATTTGATTATAACCTACTTGCTTTTGCGTAACAATTTAACTTGCATTTATATCAGGTTTGTACAAGTTTTTGGTACTAATGCCTCTTGAAGCCTTCATCATCACGTCTACACTGTCACTGTGAAAAAATAAAGCTTACAGAATTTATCTATACCCATAGCATATTGACATTTTATTTAACCAGCTATAAATATTAACTAATTGTATGTTTTGATTATGATTGTTAATGAAACCTGCTAATTTCAAAAGTAGGCTATCAACAGAAGACTTATCTAGCATTTAGCTTTCTTAGCTTGTCTGGTGACAACATTTTTACAAATTTTACAACATTGCATTTGATTATAACCTACTTGCTTTTGCGTAACAATTTAACTTGCATTTACATCAGGTTTGTACAGGTTTTTGGTACTAATGCCTCTTGAAGCCTTCATCATCATGTCTATACTGTCACTGTGAAAAAATAAAGCTTACAGAATTTATCTATACCCACAGCATATTGACATTTTATTTAACCAGCTATTAATATTAACTAATTGTATGTTTTGATCATGATTTTTAATGAATGGCTGCTAATTTCAAAAGTAAGGGATCAATAGAAGACTTATCTAGCATTTAGCTTTCTTAGCTCGTCTGGTGAGAACATTTTACACATTTTACAACAGATTTCTTTTTTATACATGAGTGATTGTGTAGAGGAAATATCGGACGATGTTAAAAAAAATCAAGCAGCATATTTAAATTCCTTGATCGCACTCAGAATGTGTTTGCATCTTTTCCTGTAAACATGTTGTGCCCAATTAGGTCATTATACCAACACAATGTGCAACCGCCCAAAATAATTCCCACTCTAAGGAATATGAACCAGATCTGAAAGAGATGAAACATTTAGTTAAACACTGAGTGACCTGTTGAGCAAATCAAGCAACACATGTGGTAGAAGAGGGAAAGAAAGGAACTGGCTGATGTTGTTTCCAAGGTGTGGTCAGCTTTGTGACTTGTGTTGCTTTCCTCTCCATCATACTGCTGCCTCACATTTCTTGTTTTAATGATTTTAAATACCTTTTTTACTTTAACAAGAAAACTCCCAGCCTAATCAGGGAATGCTGATTAACACAACGTAGTAAACTAGAAGGGAACGAGAAGAGCACAGATCTTACACTGTTAACCAAATCTGGATCCACTCCAGTATTTTACGGGTCCTTCTACAAGTTTCATGAACAATCTTGATGGAAGGGTGTAGTTTTTCTTTCATAATCCTGCTGACAAACAAACCAAAATGGAAACAAAAACTCAATGCCAGAGGTAATAATAAATGCCAATGAACAAAACCATTGATGAAATACCACAAAACCACATTCTTTTAAAAAGAGAGGAAAAAGGGCAGAAAAACAAACTTAAAATTTATTTGACATCCTCCTGAAAAGGTTGTTGTTGTGCTGTTGTGTCACCCTGTGGGATGAAACGTGGTACAATAACTACAAAAACACGTTTCTATTAATATCTGGACCGTCTCAAAGGTCCATTCTTCTGTTGTGTTGAGCAATAAAAAGTGTAAAAGGAGTTATTTACTCAAGTATGCTCAAGGGGATAATTTTAAGGAAGTGTCAGTTTAAATGATTGTTTCAGGTTTATTTTGATCACCATGTGATTTTAATCAGAGGTAATTAAATGGTACATTTCTTAAGTTGTTTTTTTAAATGAAATATAATTCCATATTTGCAGATATCTACAAAAAAAATACACCTAGAGGCTAATGACTAAAACTAGTTTACAGTATTGTTGGTCAGCATGTGTGAATATTTAATTAATCCTTTTGAGGCCCAAACTTGTATGTTTTCTGCTCCGTTTGGTTCAAAATTTGGATTCCATGCCACTTCTCGGAAGTTTGCCAAGTCGTCATTTATTAGGATTAGGAAAAGGGATTATACACGAATCAAGGGAATAAACAGATGGGTAGATAACAGACTAAAAAGATGGAAAATATGCTTGTGTTTGG
The DNA here is from genome assembly GCF_030273125.1 of Centropristis striata. Classification (NCBI taxonomy): domain Eukaryota; kingdom Metazoa; phylum Chordata; class Actinopteri; order Perciformes; family Serranidae; genus Centropristis; species Centropristis striata. Next base: position 7,035,087 of record NC_081526.1, read on the forward strand.
TTAGATTTGCCTGTATTTCAGGAGGACATTTCTATGCAAAAGACATACACCAAAATACTCCAGACACAATTTACATTCAGCTGCATCTTGATACCCAATAACTTTTAATTGCTGATACTATCATACCTTTAAATGGTTAGTTCACCTTAAATGCTGTTTAGAAGTCGTACAAACTGGTAATTACAGTAACTCCAACATGACATGAACACAGCATCAGGAGCTATGTAAAGAAGGAAAAAAGGTACCATTAGTTTATAAACTCTGACTTCTTGATATTCAGAAGTTCTTCAGAATTCAAAAAATTATCTTAGGAAACAGTTTTTTTCTCCCTTTATTTTACATAAAGTAGTAAATTAAATCCATGCACCTCCTTTGAGTTGAGGTAAAGGGAAGAATTTTCAAAATAAATGTCTCAAAACATGGACGAACAATTAGCTGCACTGGTTGATCCCACTACATCAGGGATGGGCAACTGGAGGCCCGGGGGCCCCGTAGTGGCCCTCAGTACAACGACATGCATTTGAGCATGAAATCTTAAAAGTGCAGTGTAAAAATACACAAAATGACTTCTTGCAATTAATGTTGGTCTGCTGTTCTTGCAGTGAAAAAAAAAAGAAATCACAGAAAGTGGTTATTTTTTATTTGCTTCAAACCTTTTGTATTCCTATTTATACTGTTATACATGCATTTGAGCATGAAATATGTTAACTTACTTTTATTTAACCAGGAAGTATCCTATTGAGATTAAGAACCTCTTTTTCAAGGGAGCCCTGGCTGTTTACTGCACTGTAAACATATTTAAAATTGCAGTTTCATCATATCTGGTTAAGTGCACGGTCCTATATGTGGCCCTGTGGTAGTGAACATGAAAAATTGTGGCCCCCTGCAGCATTTAAGTTGCCCATCCCTGAACTACATATAAGTGAGATGTTTTAAAATAATTCTGGTCCCTTTAAACTACAACTACAGACAATAAACTGATACTCCTACAAGGCATTTAGTTTCTTATGTATTGCACTGTACTGTATGTCATGGATGCTGAAAGTCTGGACCCCTGTGTGACCAGTAGGGGTAGATGTTGGACTTGGCAGGTTTTTCACCACATGTTGAGGACTAGTTTAAACACTCTGCTTGTATTAACTCGTTTGGCTGCATTCATTTGTGGATAAATCATCCTCATAACTTTGTTCAGTGACTATAAAGAGTGCCAAGAAATCACAATTTATTACACGCACTCTAAACTTGAAACCTGCATTACTTCAATGCAGTGGCATTTAAAAGACTGATTTACAGCTTCTAGTCAGGAATATTAGCTCGATAATCAGAATGAATTGCCATTTTGTTTCATATTATTACTTAAATTGCCTGGGGGGGGTAATATATGAGATGTAGACAAAGATTCGGAACCAGGGATTATGTAGTTTTCTTAATATTTCCCCCAGGGGTTATTAGATAATCTGGAACATTATCAAAGCATTTAGTTATAGTTAATCATGCAATTTGTTTTTATTAGTTGGATGAATCATTTACTGTATTTCAAGTTATGGGCTGTTTCTGGGTAATTTCAGGAGTATAAATTAATATGACCCTGAAGAGATACAAAATTAAGAGGTTTTATTATTTGGTGCTTATGTATAGTCAGTGTATTACATGGGTCTCAAACTCGCGGCCCGCAGGCCAATTGCGGCCCTAGTTACAATATTTTGCGGCCCCCACCTTGATATGAAAGTTTAATGTGAGTTTTACATAAATGGCACTTTACTGTGTTGTGTGTGGAAGGTCCCTTTAATTACTTTTTTGGTAATTGTGTCTTTTTTTAAAATAATTTTGTGTCTTTTTTTGGTAATACTGTGTTGTTTTTTAAATAATTGTCTTTTTTAGTAATTGTGTGTATTTTTTGGTCATTGTCTTTTTTAATACTTTTGTTTCTTTTTTAAATAATTATTTTTTTCCCTGTCATTTTGTGCCTTTTTTAAAATTATCACTTTGTTTCTTTTTTGGTAATTCTGTGTATTTTTTGGTCATTTTGTGTCTTTTTTGAAATTTTGTGTCTTTAAGTAATTGTGTTTTTTCAGTCATTTTGTGTCTTTTTTTTTTTTAGCAATTTTGTGTCTTTTTTTGGTCATTTTGATACTGCCTCCAGCAGCCCCCAGGTCATTTTAGTTTGAGACCCCTGGTGTATTACTTACAGTAGATAGCGGTCAGAATGACCACTATGAAGAAGCAGGAAGGAGTATCAGCACAGAACTAAGCAATGTAGAGCTGTGGATGGGGGCAGCAGCAAAATGTATTCTAGCCACCTGAATTTAAAAAAAGATTGAAAAAGCAAAGACAAAAACAACAAACAGCGTGCCCTAGTTATTCACCTATGAACTCTTCAAGACTCCTTTGACAATTTTGCATGGGAGTTGCTGGTCTAAAGCTGCCCTGATCCATTAGTTTGTTTTGGTTCTGTGTACTCTAGTAAATCGGAACGAATCCTTTGAAACAAATTAATGACACTTTGAAGTAACATTAATGCTCATGATACTTGTCATGTCACTCTTATGTAGACACCTTCAAAATAAAGTGTTACCATATCTTGCTTAAGTCACAAAGGCATGTTCAAAAAAAATTGCCCAAGTCATTTATTTCTCTTAAGTTACATAATTTACACACAGTGTTATTACTATGCCAATAGCCATCCTTTGTTACATCCTTTTGGAATGAAATGATCAATAAATGTCATATGTTACACTTTGTGAAGTTTTTTGTGTTTCCTGCAAAACTTGAAAAAATGAGTTAGGTGATTATTTTAACAGGGTGACGATATAGTATATGCTTTGATTTATATTGGGTTTTTTTGGGACGGGCACAGCTTTAGGTAGCTAAAATTTTGCTGCTGCTCCGGTCCACAGAAGTACATTGCTTAGCTTCTGTGTCAGTACTCCTGCCTGCTACTCTAAACTGGGGTCATGCCGACTGCCATCTTCTGTAGGCAATACACTGATATAAGTAACTCATACAACCAAACTTAGAAAACATCTAATAAAAACTATCCCTTTAACAGGTAGCTTGGATACATTTTGACAGTTTAGTCTATAAGTCAAAAGCATTTTAGAGTTGGTAAATGTGCTCAGGCCATCATTCATCTGGTGATTTGACAGTTTAATGGTGGCTGTCCATAAAAACTGTAGAAAAGTCCTGCACTTTAGTATTTATTGTTAAAATTGAGAGAACTAAAAGTGCACCACAGCGCGATAGGGTGAAAGGTTCTCTATTATAGCAAACCCTGCAGCAGAAACTGGTTTAAGTTGAGTAGAAGTGCTGTAAGGAAGGACATGAGTCACAGTGAAAAAAAAACATCTTCCCTTTAATCAGTTCAAAGATGTACTTTTACTCGATTTGTATACAAAAAATACATTAATAAAAACATTAATATATTTTTTTTACGGTGGATGTTGCCAAAGCATTTAAAATTAAAAACATGAGGGGGCAGTTTGAGTGATGTCACGTGACACGTCTTCAAAACTGATCTCAGTAAACACATACAGGTCATGTACATTAACAAACAGACATTTACAAACTGAAGTGTGACAATCACCTGAAGAAAGAAGATCTATTCTTAAATCAATCATTCCACTCAGAAACATTTCCTGTCTGTGTGTGGGAGGTGGAGGGGCTTGAGAGCAATGTTCAATAGCGACCTGTGAAACAAAACAGAGTCATTAGACACGCTGCAACCTGCTGAATGCCTCGATTAAAAACAGGGTTCGTACACTTTAGCAGTGGTCAAATTCAAGCATTTTTCAAGGACTTTCAGGGTAAATTTTTAAGCTTTTCCAGTATCTTACACCTGTTGTAAATTGCATGTTTTAGATGAGTACTTACATACTAAAAGAGGGAGATTTTACTGAACCATACCAACAGCGATGGTATTACACTTTTAGGAGCAACGGTCTCCATTTCAGATAGGCTACTCATTTTTTACATTGAACATGTGATTATCTATAGTCTATAGATGGATATAGTCACATTGCAAGATAAATACAGTAAGAATTTCAAGCACTTTATCCAAAATCCAAGCACTTTTTAAACCTTGAAAATACAACATTTAAATTCAAGCATTTAAGGATTTAAAGCACCCGTACGAACCCTGTAAAAACCCTGGATCATTTATAAAAAATAAAAAATAAATAAAAAGACTTACGGGGAGAATAGGACCGCGATCTGGACCGAGACCTGTAAGCCCCTCTGTAGTATGGGGACGGCGAGCGCCTTCTGAAACAAGACATTTAAAATGATTTTAAAAACGCATAGACAGGTACCAGAAGTTGAAAATATGTTCCCTTTGCAAAAGTAGTGCTCAGAGATTGAAAGTGTCACCTGTATGACCTGTAGTGATCTCTGTCGTCATAGCGATCGTAGCCTCCTCGGTCGTATCCACGGTCGTATCCGCGATCGTATCCACGGTCGTAGTCACGTGAGTTGCGGCGAGGACCACTTGGACCACCTCCACCACTACACAGAAGATAATACCAGGATGAGATTTTCTTTCCCACAAACATTAAATTTAGTTTGTTTTATGTGTTTAAAAAAGCAGATAAATAAATACAAATTAATTACTACAAAAGGTAACTAAAAAGGCCTTAACATATTTCATTAGTTTAAAAAATATATACAATTCAAACTATTTTTTGAAGTCATACATTTTCCCTTGCTGAAGTCTTAATGTTATGTATTGCTTTTAACAGGAAGCAACATGCCTTATATTTAGACTAGTAATAATTCTGTATGAGAAGACAGACATTTTCTACCAAAATTATCTTTTTTTATATAAACTCTATTGAAGTGCTTCCGTTTCATCTAATCTGAGATGTTTATACCTGAATGAGCTCTGCATCTGGTAGTTTCAACAAACTACAATACACCTGGAAGATGCACGGCCTCTATCCTGCATTTATTTTCTGACTTTGCCATGTATTAATTTCTTTAATAAGGCAATTTTCTGGTGATGACATGACGCATAGTGATTTCTCACCTCTGGTGATACACTTCTATAATTAGAAAAAACATTGTCGGAATACAGACATGGTGGAATTAAATTGTCGTCTAAATAAATTAATAAATGCTCCCAATTATCACAATCAGTTTTTACATAATATTCTAACCTGATAAATCGGTACAAACACTCAGTATGTTTCAGGTGCTTACTATGTGGGCCGACCCATGTAGATTCCAGGGGTTGGGGTGTGGGGTCGTTTTGTGATGGAGAAGTCCACGCGAATCCTTCGACCGTCCAGCTCCATGCCGTTGGCTCGTTCCTTTGCCTGCCAGTAAACAAACATAGTAGTTAGCTCTTCAGAGCCAGGAAAGCATTCCAGGAACAGGTTCGACAGGAGCCTTTTCTAATTCAGATTCTTGTACCTCTTTAGCATCGTCGGTGTTTTCGAAATAAACAAAAGCAAAGCCCCTGGAGCGCCTCGACTGCTGGTCATACACAATAGAGACATCCGCCAGGGGGCCGTATTTGGAGAAGACTTCTCTCAGATCCCTCTCTGTGGTGTACAAGCTCAGGCCAAACACTCCCACGCAACCATTTGGGTCTGGATTAGCCTGCAATTTTAAAAGATATCAGGGTGCTCATCAGTCCTTCATACTCGAAACAAAAAGGTTTGTATTTTTTAACAACTGAGTGTCTTTAGTATTAAATTCTGTATTATTTAGTAACTTAGATTAATATATTCAGACATGATGCAGAAAGAACACAGGCAAAGCTGGTAGACTTTGAAGATATTACCCCCACAAGGGACTTTAAGCACTTACACGGTTGCCAATGTGCCTGCGCCGGTTGGACATCGGTGAGCGGCTATGGCTCCTGCGACGGCGCTCTCCACTGTAGGACCGACTGTGAGACCGGCGGCGATAGGACCTTGAGCGGGAGCGAGATCGGCTATAGCGCCTCCGTGAGCCACGGCGTGAGTGGGACCTGTAGGTAAACATTCATATTGGTTCTACAATCATTCACATAGATAGATTACTTTATTCATCCCCGAAGGGAAATTCGGTTGTCACAACAGTCCGGTATTTAAGTACAATAAAATACAATAGAATAAAACACTGAGGTAGAATAAATAAAAACAATAGAAAAAACACAGAATAGAACAAAGACACTTAAGAAATTAAAAAGATAAGCTGGTAGGTAAGGTACAGTGGCAAGATGACGGTAATTTTACTGATATGATGGTAATAATGTTATTGTGACTAGACAGTAATAATAGAACTATATCACAGTATATAGTAATAATAGTAATGGCAGCAACAGTGTAATATATATATAAAATAGTAGTAGTAATAATAATAATAACATAGCAAAGTGTCATATATTTAGCCTGTGCAGGGTGTGCATACCTACATAACATAATATATAATAGGTAAACATGTATTTATATATATATATACACACACACACAAGATATGTATAAGATATACATTCATTTCTCTACAGCTGCTTTAGACACACTTGTACATATCCAACCATTAATATTGGATTGTATAGAAAAGTTGACACTCACCCAGACTTTGACCTGGACCGTGACCGAGATTTAGAGCGGGATCGGCGGGAGCCATCTTTAGAGCGAGCAGGTGAACGAGCTGGGGAGCGGCTTGCCGACTTCCCAGAGCCCCGTGGACTCACACTCCTGGATGCAGAGCGCGACTCCTGAACGAACCACACACACCAACACACATCTTATCAGCACCAATGAGATGACAAACGTGAGAAATTTGCCTAAATAATTCTATGTAGTAATTAAAACTAGCCTGTGAAAAAGTACAGAAAACAGAATTTAGGATTGTGGATCAGGAAAATGCTATTTTGTAGCCATGGATAATATGACATCAATATGATTACATTCATTAATATAGGTTGTCATAATAATATAAAGAAAGTGTCAGTTGTGTAAAAAATTGCAATGATTTACTGTTGTATTCAATAACAAGAACATGCACGCATTTGACAAACAGACCAGAAGATTACTTAGCGGGGAGGCCTTATCCAGATTACTTCCTTAACTTCATTTCTGTAACTTCATTACTTCACATTATTCTTCTTTCTTCAATTGTTTTACTTCTTCTTACTTCCCCCATCTCACACACTTCCCATACTTCTTCCCTCCTCATGTTTAGCATGCATTCAACAATTCAGCTTCACACATCTGAGCTTCATATTATTGAAAATAAAGTGGACTTCTTCTGCATTTTCTTCATCCAACCTTAACCTTTATGAAAAAGAAAAGGATGAACAATATATGACTACAATTAAAAAACTGCACCCTCATTCAACTTTAATGTGTTATTATAATTTCATGACATGCATGGAAATGCTTACGAGGACACAATACAATTCTTCCATATACAAGTTAACATATATATAAATATTTCACATTCAGTGGTTCAACATTCACCGCTATGTCTTCAGTTAGAAGTGAACAAAGCATCTTGATTGTAATCTTGAGACTTTTGTGTACCGTCAGCCTCAGGAACACAAACAATACAGTCTAATTCACATACAACAGATGGTAAAGGATGATATGAGCCACAATTTCCATTTCAATGTTACCTTTCACACTTTGTTTTACATATATAGATTCCGTTTCATCATAATAGATCATGATGGCATTAATTCTGTCACAGTGTTTATCAAACCACTGAATGTGAATATTAACTACAAATTTTTTTTTTTTTTACTCCCACCACCAGCAATATGCCCAAACAACCTCAAGATGCTTCTGTGACTCATTTGTATTGACTTGTATCACTAATACTGAAAAGACAGCCATGACATTGTAGGAGCCAATTTCAGCACAAACGCTGTAGACACAAAGAGTTAAAAATTTTCTTCAAATAGAAACTGCTTAAACGCAGTGGCACACACATGCACATACGTATAGCGGCTCTGGATTGATCATTTGGTTTAACTAAAAAAAAAAAAAAAAACAGGGGAGCAAGACAATTAGCATGCAACTGCAACGGGGAACACGAGGGCTGAATGCGGGAGTTAATACAAATGAATGAGAAGACATCTTGAGGTGGTTTTTAAATGGTAAAAATGTTCAACACCATTATGTAGCTTGATTGATTGTTTGCCGCGCCCAAAATGAGACAA